>NW_027102226.1:0-17500 GCF_035609145.1 Eleutherodactylus coqui | reverse complement strand
GGTAGACCGAAGGGGGTCGCCCGTCCTTGTGACCCCGCGGAGGGGGCCAAGGGCGGGACTCTGGCTCGGGGGACGGGAGGGGCGCCCGCGCGTCCCCTTCCCCGTCGCCGAGAGCCGTACGCCGGCGTGTGGACCTGCTCGCCGGAGTTCGTCCGGGGCTCGGTAGGGGTGCTCGGCCCTTGAGGTCCTGCCCCGGACAGGGGCGCGGCGAGGGTCCCCTGGCCGCGTCGGCTCTCACGTCGACCCACTCTCTCGCGTGGGATGGCGGCGCGGAAGGCCTCGGCCCGGCATCTCGGAGGGGGGTCGCCCGGGCGGGCAAGCCGGCCAGCCTGCTGGCCCCGCGGCCTGCGCAGGCGGAGTGCGGGGGGGACTCTTGCTCTCGGTGGCTCTGCCCCAGGAGGGTGCGGGGTGGCGGCAGAGGGGAGGCCGCCGCGGGTGCTTCGAGTTTGAGAAATACTCACTTGGTCAGAGACCGCACACCGCTCGTTCCCTTATATGCAAAAAAGGTGTTCGTCCTGACGTTTTGCGAGGCCTTATTTTACCGTCGTCGGCGCTATCAGGGGAAACACGCCCGCTCCTTCCGTCTCCCTGGAACCGCGCCTCGGCCCCGAGGGCCCAGGTTCAACCTCATACCGGTTCTCACGACATGCATCGACACTCGGTGCAACTCCAGCAGCCGCAGCTCCCGCCGGCCCGGCCAGCCAGGTACGCACCCCTGGTCGGCGCCTGGAGCGTTTGCACTTTGTCGTTTTTTTCTCCAAGACTCCTATCTGCCAACTGCTGTGGACTTCAGCGGTGGCTGCCGCGGGCTATGCGCGGCCTCCTGGGGGTCCCGCCTGCCCGCGCAGGCAGCTAGGACGGGGTTATCAGCAAAGCCTGTGAGGCGCTCTCATGGGGAGGGGGGGCTCCGCAGCCCCCCCAAGGTGGCTTCGTACACCTCTTGAACGTTGCGGCCCGGCCGCTCGGAGAGCGGTGTCTACCCGGGCAGACAGCCTGTCGGCCCCCGCGGCCTGGACAGGCGGGAGCGGGGACTCTTGCGCTCGGGGGGCTCTGCTCCAAGGAGCGAGAGCGGACGCTCTGCTCGGCCCGGAGAGTGGGGTGGCGGGGCGCCGTCGCCTCGCTGGAACCAGGGGCGTCGTGACGTGCGCGCGCGCCTAGCCGCCGCCAGAACAGGCCGGAAAGGTTGAGCTGCATACGGATCTAAGCCGTTGCCCAAACTAACTCTGGCCCGTGTGACACAGCCGCGCGCGCGCTTTCCTACGACACTCGACCGCCGGGCTCCCTCGGCCTGGGAGGCACTCTCGGGGCAGGGGGCCACCGCAGCCCCCTTTAGGTGGCTTCGTACACCTCTTGAACGTGGCGCCCGGCCGCTCGGAGAGCGGGGTCTACCCGGGCAGACAGCCTGTCGGCCCCGCGGCCTGGGCAGGCGGAGCGGGTGCTCTTGCGCTCGGGGGCTCTGCTCGGCCCGGAGAGTTGGGTGCGGGGCGCCGTCGCCTCGCTGGAACCAGGGGCGTTGTGACGTTCGCACGCGCCTAGCCGCCGCCAGGACAGGCCGGAAAGGTTGAGCTGCATACGGATCTAAGCCGTTGCCCAAACTAACTCTGGCTCGTGTGACCGACACAGCCGCGCACGCGCTTTCCTACGACACTCGACCGCCTGGCTCCCCTCGGCCTGGGAGGCACTCTCGGGGCGGGGGGCACCGCAGCCCCCCCAAAGGTGGCTTCGTACACCTCTTGAACGTTGGGGCCCGGCCGCTCGGAGAGCGGGGTCTACCCGGGCAGACAGCCTGTCGGCCCCGCGGCCTGGACAGGCGGAGTGGGGACAAGCCAAGGCTACCGGCGGGCCTCGGACGGCCAGGGGTGGAAGGGCTCCACCTCAAGGTGGCTTCGTACACCTCTTGAACGTTGGGGCCCGGCCGCTCGGAGAGCGGGGTCTACCCGGGCAGACAGCCTGCTGGCCCCGCGGCCTGGACAGGCGGAGCGGGGAACCTTGCGCTCGGGGGCTCTGCTCGGCCCAGAGAGTGGGGTGCGGGGCGCCGTCGCCTCGCTGGAACCAGGGGCGTCGTGCCATTCGCGCGCGCGCGCCTAGCCGCCGCCAGAACAGGCCGGAAAGGATGAGCTTCATACGGATCTAAGCCGTTGCCCAAACTACCTCTGGCCCCTGTGACCGACACAGCCGTGGCACGCGCTTTCCTACGACACTCGACCGCCGGGCTCCCTCGGCCTGGGAGGCACTCTCGGGGCGGGGGGCACCGCAGCCCCCCCAAAGGTGGCTTCGTACACCTCTTGAACGTGGCGCCCGGCCGCTCGGAGAGCGGGGTCTACCCGGGCAGACAGCCTGTCGGCCCCGCGGCCTGGACAGGCGGAGCGGGGAAAAGCCTAGGCTACCGGCGGGCGGGATCGACCGGGAAGCCGCCGTGGGGGAACACAAGTTGGACGCCTCGCGCCGTCGCGGACCACCGTCCTCCGTCTCTCGGGAAGGGGGGGCCGCCCGAGGCGCACGGGCCTCGGACGGCCAGGGGTGGAAGGGCTCCACCCCGAGGTGGCTTCGTACACCTCTTGAACGTTGGGGCCCGGCCGCTCAGTGAGAACAGGGTCTACCCGGGCAGACAGCCTGTCGGCCCCGCGGCCTGGACAGGCAGAGTGGGGAAAAGCCTAGGCTACCGGGCGGGATCGACCGGATAGCCGCCGTGGGGGAACACAAGTTGGACGCCTCGCGCCGTCGCGGACCACCGTCCTCCGTCTCTCTCCCTCTCTCGGGAAGGGGGGCCGCCCGAGGCGCACGGGCCTCGGACGGCCAGGGGTGGAAGGGCTCCACCCCGAGGTGGCTTCGTACACCTCTTGAACGTTGGGGCCCGGCCGCTCAGTGAGAACGGGGTCTACCCGGGCAGACAGCCTGTCGGCCCCGCGGCCTGGACAGGCAGAGTGGGGAAAAGCCTAGGCTACCGGGCGGGATCGACCGGATAGCCGCCGTGGGGGAACACAAGTTGGACGCCTCGCGCCGTCGCGGACCACCGTCCTCCGTCTCTCTCCCTCTCTCGGGAAGGGGGGCCGCCCGAGGCGCACGGGCCTCGGACGGCCAGGGGTGGAAGGGCTCCACCCCGAGGTGGCTTCGTACACCTCTTGAACGTTGGGGCCCGGCCGCTCAGTGAGAACGGGGTCTACCCGGGCAGACAGCCTGTCGGCCCCGCGGCCAGGACAGGCAGAGTGGGGAAAAGCCTAGGCCACCGGGCGGGATCGACCGGGTAGCCGCCGTGGGGAACACAACTTGGACGTCTCGCGCCGTCGCGGACCACCGTCCTCCGTCTCTCTCTCCCTCTCTCGGAAGGGAGGCCGCCCGAGGCGCACGGGCCTCGAACGGCCAGGGGTGGAAGGGATCCACCCCCCGCGGGAAGGGGACGCGCGGCGGCACCCGGACGCGGGAGCGTTGACCCGGGGGTCTTTACTCCGCCGAGGCGTAGCCCGGAGAAGGAGCGAGACCGGCCGGCGGGGGTGGAACACCCCCTCATGCCTCGCTCCTTCTGGGGATAAAGCGCGTCGTCCGCAGGCCGCCGTCCCCTATCCCCGCCCTGGACCGCCCGCATCGGCCGGAGCCCGAGGGGACAGGCGGGGGTCCTTCGCTTTCGGGAAAACCGTCACCAAACGTGGGGCCCGTGCCCCGCTCTCGGCCGCCCTGAGGCGGGAGAGCCCGGATCGTTCTCTCTCTCGGCGTCGGCCCCACCGACGCCGTCGCACGGTGGCCTGGGAAAGGGCTGCACCCCCTGCGCCACGCTTCTCCCCCGGAGTACTCCCCCCGCAGGGGGCTCCGCGGGGTGTCCCGACGCGCAGAGTCGCTCGCCTTCTTCCGCGGGGGACGGGAGGGACGCCCACGCGCGTCCCTTCCCCATCCTCGAGAGCCGTACGCGCCGAGGGTGAACCCGCTCGCCGGGGCGCCGGGGAGCAGGGCCCTTGTGGTCCTTCCCCGGACATGGGCGCGGCGAGGGTCCCCCGGCCGCGACGGCTCTCCCGTTGACCCACTCTCTCGCCTTGGGTGGTGGTGATGGAGGCGGCTGCCTACGCCTCAGCCCGGCATCTCGGAGGGGGGTCGCCCGGGCAGCCAGCCAGCCAGCCTGTTGGCCCCGCGGCCTGCACAGGCGGAGTGGGGACACTTGCGCTCTATGACTCTGCTCCCAGGGAGGTGGCAGAGGGGCGGCCGCGGTGCTTTGACTTTGAGCGGTCCCCACTCCAGCACTCTGAGAAATAGTCACTTTGTCAAAGACCGCACACCGCTCGTTCCCTTATATGCAAAAAAGGTGTTCGTCCTGACGTTTTGCGAGCCCTTATTTTACCGTCGTCGGCGCTATCAGGGGAAACAGGCCCGCTCCTTCCGCCTTCATGGAACCGTAGCTCGGCCCCGAGGGCCCAGGATTACCCTCATACCGGTTCTCACGACATGCGTCGACACTCGGCTCGGCCCCGGCAGCCGCAGCTCCCGCCGGCCCGGCCAGCCGGGTCCGCACCCCTGGCCGGCGCCTGGAGCGTCTGGACTTTGTCGTTTTCTCTCCGAGACTCGTCTCTGCCAACTGCCGTGGACTTCGGCGGGGGCTGCCGCGGGCTGTGCCCGGCCTCTTGGGGGTCCCGCCTGCCCGCGCAGGCAGCTAGGACAGGGTTATCAGCGCTCTCAGGGGGGCCTCCGCAGACCCCCCCACAGGTGGCTCCGTACACCTCTTGAACGTGGCGCCCGGCCGCTCGGAGAGCGGGGTCTTCCCAGGCAAGCCGCCTGTGGGCCCCGCGGCCTGGACAGGCGGAGCGGAGACAAGCCCAGGCTACCGGCAGGATCGACCGGCTGGCAGTCGTGGTGGAACAACGGGGACGCCTCGCGCCGCCGCGGGCCACCGTCCTCCGTCTCTCTCCCACTCTCGGAGGCAGGCCGCCCGAGGCCAACGGGCCTCGGACGGCGTGGGGTGGAAGGGCTCCAGCCCAGGGGAAGAAAACACGCCCGCGCGCGTTTGCACAGTCTGCCCCGGCCCGGCATCTCGGAGGGGGGTCGCCCGGGCAGCCAGCCAGCCAGCCAGCCTGTTGGCCCCGCGGCCTGCACAGGCGGAGTGGGGACACTTGCGCTCTACGACTCTGCTCCCAGGGAGGTGGCAGAGGGGCGGCCGCAGTGCTTTGACTTTGAGCGGTCCGCACTCCCTTCTCAGCACTCTGAGAAATAGTCACTTGGTCAAAGACCGCACTCCGCTCGTTCCCTTATATGCAAAAAAGGTGTTCGTCCTGACGTTTTGCGAGGCCTTAATTTACCGCCGTCGGCGCTATCAGGGGGAACAGGCCCGCTCCTTCCGCCCTCCTGGAACCGTGCCTCGGCCCGGAGCGACCAGGATTACCCTCATACCGCTTCTCACGACATGCATCGATACTCGGCTCAGCCCCGGCAGCCGCAGCTCCCGCCGGCCCGGCCAGCCGGGTCCGCACCCCTAACCAGCGCCTGGAGCGTTTGGACTTTGTCGTTTTTTCTCAAAGACTCATCTCTGCCAACGACTTCAGCAGGGGCTGCCACCTGCTGTTCCCCCGCCAATGGGTGTCCTGACCTGCAACACCGGAGGCTCAGGCGTGGTCTTGAGCAACTGCTGGTAGGTGCACCTCGGGGGCCCTCTGCAGCCAGCACACCGCTGCCAACAGCCCGCTCCCCGTCACCATCCAGCCCCTCTGCATACATCTGCCGGGGGTGCTTTTTTGACTTCCCCCATGTTGGCCTATGGGGAAAAGCCAGGGGGAAAACCTCCAGAGTCAGGCCGACCTCCTGGAACCCCAGCTCGGCCTGGAGCTACTGGTTTGCCCCCTTCCCGGTTCTCAGGACATGCATTGACACTCGGCTCAGCACCAGCCGCCGCAGCCCCCGCCTGCCCGGCCAGCCCGGTCCGCACCCCTGGCCGGCACGCCTGGAGCGTTTGGACTTTGTCATTTTCATGACTTGTCTCCTCAGACATTGTCCGACTGCAAGGGGGGTGTGCCGCGGTCCGTGCCCAGCCTCCAGGGGTTGCCCCCGGCCCCTGGAGCAGCCAGCACCCCCTCGCCCTCAACACTCTCTCTCCCCGTGGGGACTTTGAAACTTTTTCTGACCGCGAAAGCTTCGGCAAACGGCAAGGGGGGCAGCCGGCGTTCTGTGCCCGGCCTCCTGGGGTCCTGCCGGGGCACATCGGAGGCTCAGCCAGGGTGTTGAGCCACCACTGGCAGGTGCACTCAGGGGGCCCTCCGCAGACGCCCATGCACACCTCCGCAGCCAGCACACTGCTGCCAACAGCCCGCTCCCCGTCACCCGCCAGCCCCTCCGCATACATCTGCTGGGGGTGCTTTTTTGACTTCCCCCATTTTGGCCAATGGGAAAATGTCAAGGGGAAAACCTCCGGAGTCAGGCCCACCTCCTGGAACTCCATCCCGGCCTGGAGCTACTAGTTTGTCCCCTTTCCGGTTCTCAGGACATGCATTGACACTCGGCTCTTCCCCAGCCGCCGCAGCTCCCGCCGGCCCGTCCAGCCGGGTCCGCACCCCTGGCCGGCGCCTGGAGCGTTTGGACTTTGTCGTTTTTCCTCAAAGACTCATCTCTGCCAACTGCCCTGGGCTTCAGCAGTGGCTGCCGCGGGCTGTGCACGGCCTCCTGGGGGGTCCCGCCTGCCCTCGCAGGCAGCTAGGACAGGGTTCTCAGCAGGGGCTTGGATGCGGTGTCAGGGGGGCCTCCGCAGCCCCCCAAGGTGGCTTCCTACACCTCTCGAACGTTGGGGCCCGGCCGCTCGGAGAGCGGGGTCTGCCCGGGCAGCCAGCCAGCCTGTTGGCCCCGCGGCCTGCACAGGCGGAGTGGGGACCCTCGCGCTCGATGACTCTGCTCCCAGGGAGGTGGCAGAGGGGCGGCCGCGGTGCTTTGACTTTGAGCGGTCCCCACTCCTCAGCACATTGAGAAATAGTCACTTTGTCAAGGACCGCACACCGCTCGTTCCCTTATATGCAAAAAAGGTGTTCGTCCTGACGTTTTGCGAGGCCTTATTTTACCGCCGTCGGCGCTATCAGGGGAAACGGGCCCGCTCCTTCCGCCCTCCTGGAACCGTGCCTCGGCCCGGAGCGACCAGGATCACCCTCATACCGGTTCTCGTGACATACATCGACACTCGGCTCAGCCCCGGCAGCCGCAGCTCCCACCGGCCCAGCCAGCCGGGTCCGCCACCCTGGCCGGCACGCCTGGAGCGTTTGGACTTTGTCGTTTTTTCAAAGACTCATCTCTGCCAACGACTTCAGCAGGGGCTGCCACCTGCTGTTCCCCGCCAATGGGTGTCCTGACCTGCAACACCGGAGGCTCAGGCAGGGTCAAGAGCAACTGCTGGTAGGTGCACTCAGGGGGCCCTCTGCAGCCGCCCAGGGCCACCTCTGCAGCCAGCACACTGCTGCCAACAGCCCGCTCCCCGTCACCCCCCCCCAGGCCCCTCTGCATACATCTGCCGGGGGTGCTTTTTTGACTTCCCCCATTTTGGCCAATGGGAAAATGCCAAGGGGAAAACCTCCAGAGTCAGGCCGACCTCATGGAACTCAAGCCCGGCCTGGAGCCACCGGTCTGTCCCCTTCCCGGTTCTCAGGGATTTTTGGACTTGTGATTTCCGTGATTCGTCTCTTCAAACTTTGTTGGACTACAATGGGGGGCGACCGGCGGTCCGTGCCCGGCCTCCTGGGGTCCTGCCCGGGGACAGCGGAGGCTCAGCCAGGGTTTTGAGCCACCGCTGGCAGGTGCACTCACGGGGCCCTCCGCAGCCGCCCATGCACACCTCTTCAGCCAGCACACTGCTGCCAAACACCCGCTCCCCATCACCCCCCAGCCCCTCTGCATACATCTGCTGGGGGTGCTTTTTTGACTTCCCCCATTTTGGCCTATGGGGAAAAGCCAGGGGGAAAACCTCCAGAGTCAGGCCGACCTTCTGGAACTCGAGCTCGGCTTGGAGCCGCCGGTTTGCCCCCTTCCCGGTTCTCAGGACCTGCATTGACACTCGGCTCAGCCCCGGCAGCCGCAGCCCCCGCCGGCCCAGCCAGCAGGGTCCGCCCCCCTGGCCGGCGCCTGGAGCGTTTGGACTTTGTCATTTTCATGACTTGTCTCCTCAAACTTTGTTCGACTGCAAGGGGGGGTGTGCCGCGGTCCGTGCCCAGCCTCCAGGGGTTGCCCCCGGCCCCTGGAGCAGCCAGCACCCCCTCGCCCTCAACACTCCCCGTTGGGACTTTGAAACTTTTCTGACGGTGCAAGCTTCATCAAACGGCAAGGGGGCAGGCTGCGGTCTGTGCCCGGCCTCCTGGGGTCCTCCCTGGGGACATCGGAGGCTCAGCCAGGGTTTTGAGCCACTGCTGGCAGGTGCACTCAGAGGGCCCTCCGCAGCCGCCCATGCACACCTCTGCAGCCAGCACACCGCTGCCAACAGCCCGCTCCCCATCACCAGCCAGCCCCTCTGCATACATCTGCTGGGGGTGCTTTTTTGACTTCCCCCATTGTGGCCAATGGGAAAATGCCAAGGGGAAAACCTCCAGAGTCCTGCCGACCTCCTGGAACTCCAACCCGGCCTGGAGCCACCGGTTTGTCCCCTTCCCGGTTCTCAGGACCTGCATCGACACTCGGCTTAGCCCCGGCAGCTGCAGCCACCGCCGGCCCGGCCAGCCGTGTCCGCCCCCCTGGCCGGCACGCCTGGAGCGTTTGGACTTTGTCATTTTCATGACTTGTCTCCTCAAACTTTGTTCAACTGCAAGGGGGGCTGCCCCGGCTGTTCCCCGCCTCCTGGGTGTCCTTCCCTGCAACACCGGAGGCTCAGGCAGGGTCTTGACCCACGACTGTTGGGTGCTCCTAGGGGGCCCCTCCACACCCCCAGTCCCACCTCCAGGGGCTCCCCCCGGCCCCTGGAGCAGCCAGCACCCCCTCGCCGTCAACCCTCTCTCCCCGTTGGGACTTTGAAACTTTTTCCGACCGTGCAAGCTTCGTCAAACGGCAAAGGGGGCAAGCGGCGGTCTGTGCCCGGCCTCCTGGGGTCCTGCCCGGGGACATCGGAGGCTCAGCCAGGGTGTTGAGCCACTACTGGTAGGTGCACTCAGGGGGCCCTCCGCAGCCGCCCCGGGCCACCCCTGCAGCCAGCACACACCGCTGCCAACAGCCCGCTCTCCGTCACCAGCCAGCCCCGTCCGCGCACATCTGCCGGGGGTGCTTTTTTTGAGACACACTGTCACTTTGTCAAAGACCGCACACCGCTCGTTCCCTTATACCCCGACAAGGTGTTCGTGCTGACGTTTTGCGAGGCCTTATTTTACCGCCGTCGGCGCTATCAGGGGAAACAGGCCCGCTCCTTCCGCCTTCGTGGAACCGGGGCTCGGCCCGGAGCGACCAGGATTACCCTCATACCGGTTCTCACGACATGCATTGACACTCGGCTCAGCCCCGGCAGCCGCAGCTCCCGCCGGCCCAGCCAGCCGGGTCCGCCGCCCTGGCCGGCACGCCTGGAGCGTTTGGACTTTGTCGTTTTTTCTCCAAGACTCATCTCTGCCAACGACTATAGCATGGGCTGCCACCTGCTGTTCCCCGCCAATGGGTGTCCTGACCTGCAACACCGGAGGCTCAGGCGGGGTCTTGAGCAACGGCTGATAGGTGCACTCAGGGGGCCCTCTGCAGCCGCCCAGGGCCACCCCTGCAGCCACCACACAGCTGCCAACAGCCCGCTCTCCGTCACCCCCCAGCCCCTCTGCATACATCTGCTGGGGGTGCTTTTTTGACTTCCCCCATTTTGGCCAATGGGAAAATGCCAGGGGGAAAGCCTCCAGAGTCATGCCGACCTCGTGGAACTCCAACCCGGCCTGGAGCTACTGGTTTGTCCCCTTCCCGGTTCTCAGGACCTGCATCGACACTCGGCTCAGCCCCGGCAGCCGCGGCCCCCGCCGGCCCGGCCAGCCGGTTCCGCCACCCTGCCCGGCGCCTGGAGCGTTTGGACTTTGTCATTTTTTCCCCCAAGACTCGCCTCTGCCAACTGCCAAGGACTTCAGCAGGGGCTGCCACGGCTGTTCCCCGCCTCCTGGGGTTCATGCCCGGGCACACCGGAGGCTCAGGCAGGGTCTTGAGCAACTACTGTTGGGTGCTCTCAGGGGGGCCCCTCCACACCCCCAGGCCGACCTCCAGGGGCTGCCCCCGGCCCCTGGAGCAGCCAGCACCCCCTCGCCGTCAACACTCTCTCCCCGTTGGGACTTTGAAACTTTTCTGACCGTGCAAGCTTCATTGGACGGCAAGGGGGTGACCTGCGGGCTCTACCCGGCCTCCTGGGGTCCTGCCCGGGGACATCGGAGGCTCAGCCTGGGTCTTGAGCTATTGCTGGTAGGTGCACTCAGGGGGCCCTCTTCAGCCGCCCAGGGCCACCCCTGCAGCCACCAGACAGCTGCCAACAGCCCGCTCTCTGTCACCCCCCAGCCCCTCTGCATACATCTGCTGGGGGTGCTTTTTTGGCTCCCCCCGTTTTGGCCTATGGGGAAAAGCCAGGGGGAAAACCTCCAGAGTCAGGCCGATCCCCTGGAACTCCAACCCGGCCTGGAGCCACCGGTTTGTCCCCTTCCCGGTTCTCAGGACATGCATTGACACTCGGCTCAGCCCCGGCAGCCGCAGCCCCCGCCGGCCCGGCCACCCGGGTCCGCCACCCTGCCCGGCGCCTGGAGCGTTTGGACTTTGTCGTTTTTTCTCCAAGACTCGCCTCTGGCACATGCCATGGACCTCAGCGGGGGCTGCTCCCCGCCTCCCGGGTGTCCTGCCCGGGCACATCGGAGGCTCAGCCAGGGTCTTGGGCCCCTACTGGTAGGTGCACTTTGGGGGCCCTCCGCAGCCGCCCAGGCCCACCCCTGCAGCCGCCACACAGCTGCCAACAGCCCGCTCTCCATCACCCCCCAGCCCATTGCACACATCTGCCGGGGGTGCTTTTTTGACTTCCCCCATTTTGGCCTAAGGGGAAAGGCCGGGGGGAAAACCTCCAGAGTCAGGCCGACCTCCTGGAACTCCGGCCCAGCCTGGAGCTACTGGTTTGTCCCCTTCCCGGTTCTCAGGACCTTCATCGACACTCGGCTCTTCCCCAGCCGCCGCAGCTCCCGTCGGCCCGGCCAGCCGGGTCCGCCCCCCTGGCCGACACGCCTGGAGCGTTTGGACTTTGTCATTTTCATGACTTGTCTCCTCAAACTTTGTCCGACTGCAAGGGGGGCTGCCACGGCTGTTCCCCGCCTCCTGGGTGTCCTTCCCTGCAACACCAGAGGCTCAGGCAGGGTCTTGAGCAACTTCTGTTGGGTGCTATCAGGGGGCCCCTCCACACCCCCAGGCCCACCTCCAGGCGCTCCCCCCGGGCCCTGGAGCAGCCAGCACCCCCTCGCCGTCAACACTCTCTCCCCGTTGGGACTTTGAAACTTTTCCCGACCGTGCAAGCTTCGTCAAACGGCAAGGGGGCAACCGGTGTTCTGTGCCCGGCCTCCTGGGGTCCTGCCCGGGCACATCGGAGGCTCAGCTTGGGTTTTCAGCCACCACGGGCAGGTGCACACAGGGGGCCCTCCGCAGCCGCCCATGCACACCTCTGCAGTCAGCACACTGCTGCCAACAGCCAGCTCCCCATCACCCGCCAGCCCTTCTGCATACATCTGCTGGGGGTGCTTTTTTGACTTCCCCCATTTTGGCCAATGGGAATATGCCAGGGGGAAAACCTCCAGAGTCAGGCCGACCTCCTGGAACTGCCGCCCGGCCTGGAGCCTCCGGTTTGCCCCCTTCCCGGTTCTCAGGACCTGCATTGACACTCGGATCTTCCCCGGCAGCCGCAGCCCCCGCCGGCCAAGCCAGCCGTGTCCGCCCCCCTGGCCGGCACGCCTGGAGCGTTTGGACTTTGTCATTTTCATGACTTGTCTCCTCAAACTTTGTTCAACTGCAAGGGGGGCTGCCACGGCTGTTCCCCGCCCCCTGGGTGTCCTTCCCTGCAACACCGGAGGCCCAGGCAGGGTCTTGAGCAACTTCTGTTGGGTGCTCTCAGGGGGCCCCTCCACACCCCCAGGTCCACCTCCAGGGGCTCCAGCCCGGCCCCACTGGCAGCCAGCACCCCCTCGCCGTCAACCCTCTCTCCCCGTTGGGACTTTGAAACTTTTTCCGACCGTGCAAGCTTCGTCAAACGGCAAGGGGGCAAGCGGCGGTCTGTGCCCGGCCTCCTGGGCGTCCTGCCCGGGGACATCGGAGGCTCAGGCTGGGTCTTGAGCCACCACTGGTAGGTGCGCTTTGGGGGCCCTCCGCAGCCGCCCCGGGCCACCCCTGCAGCCAGCGCACTGCTGCCAACAGCCCGCTCTCCGTCACCAGCCAGCCCCGTCTGCACGCATCTGCCGGGGGTGCTTTTTTTGGAGAAATACTGTCACTTTGTCAAAGACCGCACACCGCTCGTTCCCTTATACCCCGACAAGGTGTTCGCGCTGACGTTTTGCGAGGCCTTATTTTACCGCCGTCGGCGCTATCAGGGGAAACAGGCCCGCTCCTTCCGCCTTCGTGGAACCGTGGCTCGGCCCGGAGCGACCAGGATTACCCTCATACCGGTTCTCACGACATGCATCGACACTCGGCTCAGCCCCTGCATCCGCAGCTCCCGCCGGCCCGGCCAGCCGGGTCTGCCCCCCCTGGCCGGCGCCTGGAGCGTTTGGACTTTGTCGTTTTTTTCTCCAAGACTCGCCTCTGCCAACTGCCAAGGACTTCAGCAGGGGCTGCCACGGCTGTTCCCCGCCTCCTGGGGTTCATGCCCGGGCACATCGGAGGCTCAGGCAGGGTCTTGAGCAACTACTGTTGGGTGCTCTCAGGGGGGCCCCTCCACACCCCCAGGCCGACCTCCAGGGGCTGCCCCCGGACCCTGGAGCAGCCTGCACCCCCCTCGCCGTCAACACTCTCCCCCCGTTGGGACTTTGAAACTTTTTCTGACCGTGCGAGCTTCGTCAAACGGCAAGGGGGCAAGCGGCGGGCTCTGCCCGGCCTCCTGGGGTCCTGCCCGGGGACATCGGAGGCTCAGCCAGGGTGTTGAGCCACTGCTGGCAGGTGCACTCAGGGGGCCCTCCGCAGCCGCCCATGCACACCTCTGCAGCCAGCACACTGCTGCCAACAGCCCGCTCTCCATCACCCGCCAGCCCCTCTGCATACATCTGCTGGAGGTGCTTTTTTGGCTTCCCCCATTTTGGCCAATGGGAAAATGCCAGGGGGGAAACCTCCAGAGTCAGGCCGACCTCCTGGAACTCCAACCCGGCCTGGAGCCACCGGTTTGTCCCCTTCCCGGTTCTCAGGACCTGCATTGACCCTCGGCTCTCCCCCGGCCGCCGCAGCTCCCGCCGGCCCGGCCAGCCGGGTCCGCCGCCCTGGACGGCACGCATGGAGCGTTTGGACTTTGTCATTTTCCTCACCAACACTCGCCTCTGCCAACTGCCAAGGACTTCAGCAGGGGCTGCCACGGCTGTTCCCCGCCTCCTGGGGTTCATGCCCGGGCACACCGGAGGCTCAGGCGGGGTCTTGAGCAACTGCTGTTGGGTGCTCTCAGGGGGCCCCTCCACACCCCCAGGCCGACCTCCAGGGGCTGCCCCCGGCCCCTGGGGCAGCCAGCACCCCCTCGCCGTCAACCCTCTCTCCCCGTTGGGACTTTGAAACTTTTCTGACCGTGCGAGCTTCATCGGACGGGAAGGGGGCGACCTGCGGGCTCTGCCCGGCCTCCCGGGGTCCCTGCCCGGGCCCCGTGGGAGGTACAGGCAGGGTTTCTCACCGACTACCCGTAGGCACTCTCAGGGGGCCCTCCGCGCCCTCAGGCCGCCCTCCCCGGGCTTCCCCCGGGTCCGCGGAGCAGCCCGCCACCCCTCGCCGCACCGTGTCTCGCCCCCGTTGGGACTTTGAAACTTGGCTCGCCGTGCAAACCTCTCCGGGGGACAGAGGGAGAGACCTGCGGGCCGTGCCCGGCCTCCCGGGACACCCTCCCCGCAGCGCAGGCGGCTCGGACGGGGTTTTCAGCGAGTGCTGGGGGGGGTGTCTTCGGGGGCCCCCCGCGGGCCCCCCGGGGCACCTGCGCGGGGTGGCCCCTGCTGCCAGGCACCCACTCCCTATCGACCATCCAGCCCCCCTACATACATCTGGCGGGGGTGCTTTTTTGAGTTCCCCCATTTTGGCAACTTGGCACCTCCTATGGGGAAACCGGCAGAATCATGCCGACCTCCTGGAACTCCGGCTCGGCCTGGAGCCGCCGGTTTGTCCCCTTCCCGGTTCTCAGGCATTTTCGGACTTTGTCATTTTTTCAGCACTCTGTCAATGCGGCCAGCGGGAGCTGCCGCGGTCTGTGCCCAGGCACCAGGCTCTCCAAACGGACGCCGGCGGAGGGTCAGGGGGTGTCTCGGCCAGATACTGTAAAACACTCAGGGGGTGCCCAGGCACCAGGCACTCCAAACGGACACCGTCGGAGGGTCAGGGGGTGTCTCGGCCAGATACTGAAAAACACTCAGGGGCGCACGGGGGCTGCACAGGGCCACCCCAGGCGGCTCCCCCGGGCACCCGGGCGGCCATATTGGCGGCTGGGACCCCCTATTCAGCAAACGCCAGGGGGCGCTCAGGGGCGCACGGGGGCTGCTCCACTCGCCCCAGGCCGGCCTCCCTGAGGCGGGCACATTAGCGGCTGAGACCCCCTCTCCACCAAAGACCGGGGGGCGCTCAGGGACACACGGGGGCTGCTCTACTCGCCCCAGGCGGGCACATTAGCGGCCGAGACCCCCTCTCCACCAGAGACCGGGGGGCGCTCAGGGACACACGGGGGCTGCTCCACTCGCCCCAGGCCGGCCCCCACTGGTACCCGGGCGGCCATATTGGCGGCTGAGACCCCCTCTTCAGCAAACGTCAGGGGACACTCAGGGACACACGGGGGCTGCTCCACTCGCCCCAGGCCGGCCTCCCTGAGGCGGGCACATTAGCGGCTGAGACCCCCTCTCCACCAGAGACCGGGGGACGCTCGGGGACACACGGGGGCTGCTCCACTCGCCCCAGGCCGGCCTCCCTGAGGCGGGCACATTAGCGGCTGAGACCCCCTCTCCACCAAAGACCGGGGGGCGCTCAGGGACACACGGGGGCTGCTCCACTCGCCCCAGGCCGGCCTCCCTGAGGCGGGCACATTAGCGGCTGAGACCCCCTCTCCACCAAAGACCGGGGGACGCTCAGGGACACACGGGGGCTGCTCCACTCGCCCCAGGCCGGCCCCCACTGGTACCCGGGCGGCCCTATTGGCGGCTGAGACCCCCTCTTCAGCAAACGCCAGGGGACGCTCAGGGACACACGGGGGCTGCTCCACTCGCCCCAGGCCGGCCTCCCTAGGTACCCGGGCGGGCACATTAGCGGCTGAGACCCCCTCTTCAGCAAACGCCAGGGGACGCTCAGGGACACACGGGGGCTGCTCCACTCGCCCCAGGCCGGCCTCCCTAGGTACCCGGGCGGGCACATTAGCGGCTGAGACCCCCTCTCGACCAAAGACCGGGGGACGCTCAGGGACACACGGGGGCCGCTCCACTCACCCCCAGGCCGACCTCCAGGGCCTCCCTCCCGGCCCCTGGAGCAGCCAGCGCCCCCTCGCCCTCAACACTCTCTCCCCCGTTGGGACTTTGAAACTTTTTCTGACCGTGCAAGCTTCATCGGACGGCAAAGGGGGCAAGCTGCGGTCCGTGCCCGGCCTGCTGGGGTCCTGCCCGGGGACATCGGAGGCTCAGCCAGGGTCTTGAGCTACTGCTGGTAGGTGCGCTTTGGGGGCCCTCCGCAGCCGCCCCGGGCCACCCCTGCAGCCAGCACACTGCTGCCAACAGCCCGCCGCTCTCCCACACCAGCCAGCCCCGTCTGCACACATCTGCCGGGGGTGCTTTTTTGAGAAACACTGTCACTTTGTCAAAGACCGCACACCGCTCGTTCCCTTATACCCCGACAAGGTGTTCGTGCTGACGTTTTGCGAGGCCTTATTTTACCGTCGTCGGCGCTATCAGGGGAAACGGGCCCGCTCCTTCCGCCCTCCTGGAACCCTGGCTCGGCCCGGAGCGACCAGGATTACCCTCATACCGGTTCTCACCACCTGCATCGACACGCGGCTCTGCCCCGGCCGCCGCAGCTCTCGCCGGCCCGGCCGGGTCCGCACCCCTGGCCGGCACGCCTGGAGCGTTTGGACTTTGTCGTTTTTTTCTCCAAGAGTCGCCTCTGGCACATGCCATGGACTTCAGCAGGGGCTGCTCCCCGCCCCCTGGGTGTCCTGCCCGGGCACATCGGAGGCTCAGCCTGGGTCTTCAGCCCCTACTGGTAGGTGCGCTTTGGGGGCCCTCCGCAGCCGCCCGGGGCCCACCCCTGCAGCCAGCACACGGCTGCCAGCAGCCACCACACAGCTGCCAAACAGCCCGCTCTCCGTCACCCCCCAGCCCAACTCTGCATACATCTGGCGGGGGTGCTTTTTTGACTTCCCCCCTTTTGGCCTATGGGGAAAAGCCAGGGGGAAAACCTCCAGAGTCAGGCCGACCTCCTGGAACTCCAACCCGGTCTGGAGCCACCGGTCTGTCCCCTTCACGGTTCTCAGGACCTGCATCGACCCTCGGCTCAGCCCCGGCCGCCGCAGCTCCCGCCGGCCCGGCCACCCGGGTCCGCACCCCTGGCCGGCACGCCTGGAGCGTTTGGACTTTGTCGTTTTTTCTCCAAGACCCATCTCTGCCAACTGCCGTGGGCTTCAGCGGGGGCTGCTCCCCGCCTCCTGGGTGTCCTGCCCGGGCACATCGGAGGCTCAGCCTGGGTCTCGAGCCCCCTACTGGTAGGTGCACTACGGGGGCCCTCCGCAGCCGCCCAGGCCCACCCCTGCAGCCAGCACACGGCTGCCAGCAGCCACCACACAGCTGCCAACAGCCCACTATCCATCACCCACCAGCCCCTCTGCATACATCTGCTGGGGGTGCTTTTTTGACTTCCCCCCTTTTGGCCTATGGGGAAAAGCCAGGGGGAAAACCTCCAGAGTCAGGCCGACCTCATGGAACTCCAACCCGGCCTGGAGCCACCGGTTTGTCCCCTTCCCGGTTCTCAGGACATGCACTGACACTCGGCTAAGCCCCGGCCGCCGCAGCCCCCGCCGGCCCGGCCAGCCCGGTCCGCACACCCCTGGCCAGCGCCTGGAGCGTTTGGACTTTGTCGTTTTTTCTCAAAGACCCGTCTCTGCCAACTGCCGTGGGCTTCAGCGGGGGCTGCTCCCCGCCTCCTGGGTGTCCTGCCCGGGCACATCGGAGGGTCAGCCTGGGTCTTGAGCTACTGCTGGTAGGTGCGCTTTGGGGGCCCTCGGCAGCCGCCCAGGCCCACCCCTGCAGCCAGCACACGGCTGCCAGCAGCCACCACACAGCTGCCAACAGCCCGCTCTCCGTCACCCTCCAGCCCCTTCTGCATACATCTGCCGGGGGTGCTTTTTTGACTTCCCCCCTTTTGGCCTATGGGGAAA